>NC_134701.1:92997201-93019701 GCF_043290135.1 Rhipicephalus microplus
CGATGATGTGCGAACTGTGATGACTGCCACTTCTGGAGTGTCATGTCCTGATCCAGCTTACTTAGGTGTCTAGCCGTGTCAATCCTATATAAAGGTACGGACACAGGGTTTGCTTGTACGTGTGCATTTTTGGCTGCTTCATCAGTGAAGTCATTGCCGGAGATACCACAACGACTTGGTATCCACTGGAACACAACGTTGTTTCCTTGTTCGGTCACATAGTGCAGCATTTCTCTGAGCTTCCATACCAGTTGTTCGTAGGACCCGCGACGAAGTGCCTACGAAAGGCATTGTAGAGCCGCCTTGGAGTCACAGAATACTGCCCATCGATTAGAAGGTTGTTGCTTGATATAATCGATGGCACCTCGCAGGGCAACAATTTCCGAACCAGTCGATGTGCTCACGTGACAAAGTTTGTAAGTGATGTTGATGTGTCACAATGGAATGACAGTTGCGCCAGTGGAGCTAGTCTGGGTGGTAGATCCATCCGTGTATACGTGGATTCTGTCAGCGTAGAAAGTGTGTAAACGGTCCAGAGTCGCTTGCTTCAAGGCCAAGGCAGAAAGGACTATTCTATTTTTTGATTTGTGGGACGGAAAAGCGCACGTCGGGTTGTCGTAGGCTTCACAAGGTGGACGATGAACGCGCCAAGGGTATAAAACCAGATTGTACCAAAGCGCGGTGAGAGCTGATGACCGTACAGAACGATGCCTGCGGTCGTTGTTCTGGCAGAAATGTCAAGTAGCTCGATACCACCCGTGAAATGTGCCGAATATGTGCTCACGAAAGCACGTTGCTTGTGACGTAAGTCGTAACCGGATGATCCCGAGCCAATATAACTGTTCCAGTGGTTGAGGTAGTTCGTGGTATAGGCCGAGACAAACACGTAGTGCCTGTGCTTGCACGCTCTGAAGTGTTTGAATGTTTGTCTTGCAAGTTTTACAAAGCAGAGGAGAACTTTAGCGCAGTACACCAATAAAAAGTGCTTGGTAAAGCTGTAGCATGGAACTCAATGACGGACCCCATATTTTTCCAGTGATGACTTTCAGGACGTGGACAATAGATACCAGTTTCGCCTTCAAGCTAGTCACATGAGGGTTCCAGGAGAAGTCGCGGTCAACAATGACACCTAGAAAACGATGGCTACGCTTGTAAGAGATGGGCTGGCTATTAATGCTTATCGGGTAACTTGTCGTCGCCTTGCTCGTGAAGGCCACCAGTGCACATTTTTCTCTCGAGATTGTTAGGCCTTGCGTGCGAAGATAGTCAGATGCTTGCGACGCTGCCCTCTGTATCCTTGCTCGAACTTGTAGGCGTGTCAATGCAGATTTCCAGTCACAGATGTCATCAGCGTATATTGAAACAGTGACTGTTTCAGGAAGAGCTTCCGCCAGACCAAGCAAGGCAAGATTGAAAAGAACTGGGCTTAAAACACCACCTTGCGGGACGCTTTGGCACGTGTAGTGGTCATAGTTCGGGCCATCTTCAGTATATACAAAAAAGGATCTTCGTGTCAGGTAGCTTCAGATTCATCGAAACAGCCTGAGTTCCACCGCGAACTATATGGGCTGTGCTCTTTGCAGATTTAGCAACAAATTTTGCCTTTTTATGTGTTCTTTTGAACAGTGCACTTAGTCTCACGGATTTTGTATATTTCCTGAGTGAGCTGTCAAAGTAGATTCTAATCTTTTTATAATTTATATTACAAATAATAAACACGTGAGTCTGACAGCCTGATATTCTAATTTGGCAAGCAATCTCGAATAATATAGGCAAGTGATCACTATTGGTTGCACAATCTCACGCACTCTACGACAAGCTAGTGAGCGATGAACTAACAAAACTTCAATCTAAGGCTGAACCAGACCTATCTTTATTATAAGTAGGCGTTTCTGAATTCAGATAACACAAGTTGTTATCCGCTGTCCACTCCCACACTCTGTTATCGCATCAATCAGTTCGGAAACCCAAACACCTATGATGAGAATCGAAATCGACTACCAGAATTTTATTTTGATAACAAAATGTCACTGCAGAGTCTAAACATCGAGTATCTGTTACACCTTTGGGAAAGCATGCATTTACCACCAAAATGTGCATGCAGCTTGTTAAGGTTATTTCTAAGGCGAGAATTTCACTTTCAGGTGACATGCTTATAAGCAATTTTCGCCTAGAGACTTATTAACTATTGATAAAAAATGCCAAACCTCCACCTTTCGATGAGCGGTCTAGACGGACAGATCTGAATCGATTTATTAAAAAAGAATGAAGCATTGAAAGCCAAGTTTCTTGCAGTGCAATATTATCTGGAGAAAAGTTTGATGCCAAGTACAATGTCACATCAGGTGCTGCAGAGTGAAGCGATTGGCAATTGCAATGAAGGATTTTAAGTGACCTTATTGTTGCTCTAAAATAGCCTCAGTGACAGCCTTGCTTAGAATATTTTCTTCAATAAAATCATGTTTAGACAGCATGTTCTTCTGCTACTTTTTGATTTTTGAATTGACAGGTGAGATGCCTTTTTTGTAGAAAGGGGATCTTGAGCATTTTAGCGATCGGGGATCCGTTTCTATCTCATCTGAGTCATTCATTTCATTCCTGGTGACCTCGCCTTGAAACATGCTACCTTCATCTACTGCATCTGCAGCTTCCGTAGCCCCTGCGGTGGCGTATCAGAACCATACTCTTTTGAAATCTCAGAGGAGTTGCCAATGTCAGGTGGTGCACTGATAATATTTTCCGCTGTACCACACATTTGAGCCATCTGGCTCGAAAGAATTTAGGCTAAATACTCACAAAGATTGCCAGCGATGCGCTCCACTGCCTTCTCCACTGCCTTCTCAATTGCTACCGCAATAGGAACAAAGGTAGCTTCCATAGTTGATATATTACGAGCCGTAACACCGGCGTAGCCTTGTGTTCGTGCTTGTATTTCAAGTGCTGCTTCCTTCCTTGAACACCGTCTTCGTTCTACTATCTCTATAATTTGTAGTTGAAGTACCTTTGCCGGACAACTAGAGCCATCGGCAGCATGAGCTTCATTACCTAGGCAACACTTTTCTTCATTACTCTGATACTTGCTATAAGTGTGACCTTCCCCGCATACCATACACCTGACCGCAGATCTACAACCTTTCATGGTGTGACCATAACGCCAACATTTTATGCATTCAAGTGGAGGAGGGGAGAGATGTTCTACTCTGTAAATTAAAGGCCATTTTTGATGGTTGGACTGGTCCCGCAAAAGCCACAATTACAGACTCAGCTGGTGTTTCTTATCAACCACCCGTTCAAACCGATAGACTGTAATATTACCTGGTGGCTAAAACAATTCTAATATTTCGGAGTGTGTCATGTTGGCGTCGACGTCATGCACTACGCCTCAAATACATGCCAAATGAACGAACTCACCGACTGGGATGCAAACATCGATCACTTCAGAAGATCTAAGACACAGGATTGGTCTGACGAAAAGCACAGTATGCTTCCTCTGCTGAACTCACGGACATCCGTTATAGACTGGAAATGGGCCGTCACCGACCATAATTCCGCCTGGATGATTTTCAGGTTCTTCATTCGAATCATGACGTCATTTGTAGGGACTAGGGCCACTGGAACCGATGATACGCCATTGCGCAAGAAAATATCGACTGGCACCTCCTTCGGATCCGTGGAAGCTGACCAAAGGAAAGCCCCTGGCCCAGGCAAAGAAAAGGGCATCTTGTCCGATCTTAACTGCAGAAAAACACTTAACAAAGAACTATTGCTATATAAAAAATGGTGATACACGAATTAAACCAACAACAGCTACTTAATTCTTGGCCACACCCCGAGAGCAAGCGAGTCGTCTTCTTCTTTCATGCCACAAGAGAACATGTGCGTCACCCGAAGAAGCTAGCAATGTGCCTAAAAATACGTCATATCATTTCGTTATTGCACACTTCGTGCTGTTAATCGACCATCTTTATAGTGCGGCATTGTTCAATGGCTGGCAACCAATTTACGCATCAGTTTATCTGGCGTTGCACTGCAGGGATTGCAAGCAAGGTACGTCCTACCCTTTTTTGGGGCTAATACAAGTTACGTTGTTGGTTGGGGATCTACAGAAAGAGACATAGTCGAGGCTTTCTATACTGAACAAGAGGGGCATAATTACAAGAAACATAATTTTCTTAAGCTGCAGAAAGCTAAGGGGCACTGATGCAGATTTTTCATGTGGTCTATTGATATTATAAACATCTGAGTCAGTGTCGAGCTTCCTTTGGTAAAAAAGACATCGACAGCCGATAGCGCTATGGGCAGTAATTTATAAAGTGTTATCGATTGTACTAAATTGACTACGCCAACTAAGTGCAGCGTATCCTTCGTCTCCCGAATGCCTGGGAGTGTCATGCTGAAGTGCCACAAAGTTAACATGCTTGCGTTGCTTCACCAGATTGCTTGGCTGGAACTTGATAACTCATTTGAAAGTGAAAAAAAGCCTTTACACCTGACCAAACAGCAAGGTTTTAAATATGTGTCGTGTTCTGTGATTTGAAAAATAAAAACAGCCAATAAATCAAGATTGCTGATTCTGGGGTCTCTCAGAATACTTTTGTAGAAAAATTTATTAATGGCTATGTTCCAGCATTTTTATGGTGGAGGTAATTTGTTTGTATTGCTAAAAAATCACTCATAAGCAGGCTAATGAAGTGTTGCTGATAGTTGGCGACCGCAAATATTCTGGCAATATCGCCGGCCAACAACAGAATTATTATGCATGCCACTATTATTCGTAGTTACCGATCATACTATTGACTGATTTATCCTTAGTTTTTCAAGATGTGAATACTTGCTAAACAATAAATGAGGCTGTCAGTAGTGTATTTACCGATAAGTGTGGGTCTGTAACGTCAGGCTGACTTCGCTTCAAGTACTAAAATACTTCTTCTTAAATTACCCTATAATATGCCTACATTCTCTTTTGACTTTCATGATTTATTACTTAACACTAGCTGAATCATTTTAATTGTTGCTATTCATGACACTTTCTTCCATGCGGTCACATAAAATGCAGGTTGAAAAAACTGGTGTTCGCCTTCAGTGCTGTTACCTCTTTTTGCTGGCAGAGCCATCTGACGGGGCTACTCAAAGCTCGTCTGTCAGCTCATCTCTCATGCTCGACGACAGGTGTCGCCAAGCCCCTCAATAAGGCAAAACATTCCGACT
This sequence comes from Rhipicephalus microplus, assembly GCF_043290135.1. NCBI lineage: Eukaryota > Metazoa > Arthropoda > Arachnida > Ixodida > Ixodidae > Rhipicephalus > Rhipicephalus microplus. The sequence continues at coordinate 93,002,410 of NC_134701.1, forward strand.
TCGCCGAGACAAACTCGCCGCTTTTGCGAGCAACGGAGCCCTCAATGGACGAGCTGCTACGTGAAGGTCGGAGGCGTGAAGTTTGCGTGACTACGTCGCACTCGCTACGCCGCGTGCGCCGGATTACGTTTACTCTGCTAGGCATTTAGCGCAATGCGTCGCCGAATTTTCGCGACCATGAATAATTGGTGCGTGCCCTGTCCGCAGAGGGCATTCTTTTTGGTTTAGATGCGTGATTTACGAAACTTCCATGCTGCATGTTGCCAACGTTTTTTACCTACACACAAATGCAATGGTAAATTTATTTAGACGTACAACAACACAAAACCAGAAGTTTATTTTTTCTTGTTGCGAGGAAAGCCTTTAGCGTTCCAGATAAATATTCTCCGAGGGCGCATCTTGTGGTGCCTAAATGAGTTATTTCATTTTGTAACTGTCACTCAATGTAATATTACACTGATCCTTTCCAAACTTTTAAATTTCAGTCTAGCTTACTAAAATCTCAGTTAGTGTGGCTTTACTTCCCGACTACCCCGCGGGCTGTGAGGAAACTGGCACATGGGGCTAAATGACTTTAGGCGATTTTATTATTCTGCTCGAATAACATACGGAATTGGTGAATTATGGCAATTTTAGTAGAGTTGTCCTCAGTATATGATTGCTAATTCACTGTATTCGCTATTCATTGAATCACCTTCTCTAGTAACGATGATGTGGCATGCTCGTGAAGTATAAACGGGTACCTTGTTGTCCGAAGCACCTACGAAATGCGCACTTTAGGTATCCTTTTCAAGTCAGAAATTTTTCCATGTGACCAAGATGTAGTTGTCACCATGTGACCATGATTGTGACCATGATATAGATTATTGATAAGCTTATTGTCTAAGCGATCAATTCTATGATAAAGAAAATGTCAAAGAAAACAATACACATCTATACTTCGACGCTAGACGACTATCTTAGTGTGCAATGGTGGGGCCATACGCGCAGGCATGCACTTACACACACGAATACATGCACTCACACTCACACGCTCATAGACACACACACGCGTACACACACATACTACACACAGGCGCGCAAACACACACACATACGAGCAAACGCAAAAAACTCACGCACCATAAGGAACGATCTGTGTGGTTACGATTACAGAAACCACTGGGTATACGATTGTTATTTGATATTCCCTGGCGCAGTAATGTAATGACGGGAGGAAACGTCTACCGAGAGAACAGTTAGTCCTGAGAACGTGGTTGTGGTGGTATGAGTCATCTGAGTCGTGGCTCGTGAGTTCACAATCTCGATGTCAACGGCGAATTCGATGGCCCACTTGGCGGCGATCGCATTTGAGCACTAGCAGGAATGAAACTGTCGCTCTATTTTTGCTACAAATGAACTCAAGCTTAGCGCATTTTTTTCGCAAATGCAAGTTCACTCCACAGATGATGCCAATCGCATAAAGCCGTGCCATCACACGCGGCTTGGTATTGCCGATTCTTATGCGAGCCTTGTCATTCTTGTGCAATAGTTCCTTTGCGCACGTATCTAACCAACATACGCGAGTACTGCTGTATAGGCGCTGAAAATGTAATACGTAATTAAGCGTTATAGTCACGCTATTTATACCACCTGCTGTGAAGCACAGCCACGCACAAAGTAGCCGTTGGTGGCTACTGTGCACCGAACGAGCTGCATTTTAACCTGTCAGGAAAGTACGTTTTCAGTTGGCGTCACGGCAATTGTCTTGCTACTTTTAAACTTCTGGTTTTACTTATTCATCGCTATAGTGAAAACTTTGTTGATATTAACCCTTTTGTTCTATTAAATGCGAAGCATTTCTTAGTGAACTTCGCCGACTTTGAGTGTATCTATCTAGCCGCTTACGTTTAGGTGCTCTCGTGGTCACCCCATTTACTTGGTGTGAACCAAAATTAACATGAGAGGGTAAGATAGTTTGACAAATACGACGCGCTTGTCAAGGCATGAATAATGTCACAATCATGTCGCATACGCCGTCAAACACGTCCCGTCAGACAGTGGCACATACCCACGGGCGGGTATGTGACGCTGGTATGCGGGTATGTGCCACAGGTAATTACCGCTTGGTATCTACCCAGGAACGACTAGAATACACGTGGGCAACTTTAACGCGCGAGTGTTAAGAAATACCTGATGTCGGTAGCGCCAACACGACGAGTCCCAGGTGAAATCGAACCCTAGCATTCTGGGTGCCCATGAAGCATTTTACCACAAAGCTACGCAGGTCTCAGAACTACTTTTCAAATAGACGCTAATCTTCGTGAAACATTAATATTGGCTGCAGTGCTGCCTACCCAATTTTATAAACATTACATATGTACTATTTTGATACAGCCGTCATGTCGAGTTAACGTCAGATGTTTAGTAGCCATGCACTGAAGTTGATTTATGTAGCAGTGTCTGGGGCCACATCTTCACGAGCATCAGCGCTTCATATCAGCCTGTGGTGTGGCTAATGCTCATGTTACAGTTGATATTGTTGTGCAAGTGGAAACAACTGGTTGTAAAAATATCTCCAATTCTTCAGAATAAGTATGTGCGTGAAACGTTTGTAGATATATTTAGCGTCATTTCATGACGTGTTGCTCAATAAAATAATTGAAACACGGTCACCTTTCCTCCGCATGTTTCTCTTAACGTGGATTCCCAGTTACGTGGGATCTGCCGAATTTTTGACTACAATATAGCGATTACAATAAGTGACATGGCTACTTCACTTTACCTTTAGCATGAGTTCTAGCGCCTTTACAAGTCTATTCAACGGCAACCTTGCCCTCACAGTAGACCTGAACTCCGCCTTCTATCCTAGTATTGGAAAGTAAGTCAATACGGTTAGGAGTGTTCACCCAGTATTTGGCCATTTTTACCTTTGCTATAGACGTACGTAGCCTGCATTACCTTTTAGGTTGCCGCATTTTACCATGGCTGCCTTATTTGAGATTTGCTATTTGGCCTTATTTATATTCCAGTGGAAATAACGTATTGGTAATTCACTGCTACTTTACGGTAACGACAGCTGCTGTCCTATCTGTAAGCACTACTTGCTTTCGTGTATATGCATGTCGGCCTCCTAAACAGAGGTGCATGTTATGCTATATACATAAAAAATAAAAGACTTTCAGCGTGGACACAAGCCGAACCAGAGACCATTCAGCGAGGAGAACCACTCAGCTATTTTTTAGGGGCGAAGCTCCTCTTAGTCTAAAATTGTCCTGCGACAGATAAACCGATAGACAAACAGACAGATGGACAGATGGACAGGCGGATGCACATTTGGACAGACGAACTGACGCAAGGAAGGATGAATGGATGCATGAACGAACGCATGGACCGCAGACGGACAGACAGATAGACAGACGGATGGACGGACGAACAGACAGACAGATAGAAAGATGGACGGATGCTTCGCCCCACTCAACATTCACTCTGTGGATATGCTGTCATTTTTTTTTCTCTACAGGCTGAGATTCCTTGATGCCATTTCTTTGTTTTCTTCACTGAGAGACTATTCAAACACATTCGCATCGCCCCGCGTCGGACAACGTCTGCGAATTGGTGTTGGCCAAAATAGACGAGCTGAAATGCACAATTATTTTCTCTAGTGAAAAGAGGGAGACCATCCTTTTGATGTGGCATATATATGCAAAAAAAAACTGTGGAGAAGACTACGGACAACTCGAGCAGTGGTGCGTAGCGTTATCGGTTGGCTGAGTGCTTTCATCTTAACTGCACGCGCTGAGAGAAACCACGTTTAGTCACCCTACACTCATTATTCTATATATAGTAGTATACATTGGCGTCGTGATAGCCGTCCCCTTGCTTTACTCGGCGTGTTTTGAAGCCACGTGAATGAAAACCTTTATAGAAAAAAAAAGAGATACGTGGCGCGATGGTCCCCAGATACGACCGCTCTTTCTTCCTATACTGAATTTGGCGTACATGTTAAGTAAAGGATCTTGTGTAAGGTGTTTGAAGCTCAGTAATGTTAGTGGATTTTTTTCTGGCACATACGTATATGTATTTTTTTGTGAGGAAAAGGTAGACCCTCCAGCTTATAGGTATAAGTGCCGCGTAATCCAATCTTTTGTTATGGGCTGATCTTTATTGTCTGACGTCGAGGGCTGGTAACGAACCACCGTTGCCGCAAAAAACGTCACACCTAAATGAATGTTGTTTTTGTTTTTTCGCAAACTCGAAACGTGCTTTTATTCGATGTAACTTTTTCGCTGCACGAATGTTCTGTTCAGTCTTTACTCGCGAATATAACAGTCGCTGGGAGGCTCTGGTAGCTGTTGACAAAAAGAACTTGGCCTTCCCCGCCGTATACAAAACATTGCGCCGTGCCTTGACATCGCGAAGTGAGAACGGGTTCTATGCAATCGTCAGCAGGAACCACACGGTGCCCTTGGCGCACGTCGATCCGGTGGGAAACGAGGTGTGCTCGCAGCCTGCTTACGTCACCACCGGCACGTGCGCGAATGATTCCTCGCCAAGCGGGCTGCCCGGCGATCCGCTTAAGGTCACAGGCGTCGCCTTCATTCAACGCAAGATCTTCGTCAGCTGCCTGCCTTCTGTGGCCTTTCACAGCGAGCAATGAGGGAGTAGGATGACCTCACTTCAAAACACAAGGCTCGATAGCGTGGATTCGCTACGTCTTCCACGTGCTTGCGTTTCATGCCTTACGTTCCATTGGCTCTCTTCCAGTACGTAGAAATTTCGTTGTGTATTGAAGGTTTTTTTATTGTTCCTTGAAAACTGCGGCCCCGCCGCGGTGGTCTAGTGACTAAAGTACTCGGCTGCTGACCCGCAGGGCGCGGGTTCGAATCCCGGCTGCGGCGGCTGCATTTCCGATGGAGGCGGAAATGTTGTAGGCCCGTGTACTCAGATTTGGGTGCACGTTAAAGAACCCCAGGTGGTCTAAATTTCCGGAGTCCTCCACTACGGCGTCTCTCATAATCATATAGTGGTTTTGGGACGTTAAACCCCACATATCAGTCAATCAATCCCGGCTGCGGTGGCTGCGTTTTCGAAGGAGGCGAAAATGCTGAGGCACATGTGCTCAGATTGGGGTTCAGGTTAAAGAACCCCAGGAGGTCGAAATTTCCGGTGCCCTGCACTACGGCGTCTCTTATAATCATATGGCGGTTTTGGGACGTTACACTACATATATCAATCCATTATTGGAGAACTGCTGATGAAAGCAAAAAAGTGCTTGTAAAATATGTAACACAGATAGGTAAGGTAACTTGCACCACTTATTGAGTTTTCCCCCCCTCTTATTGTTCTTCGTGCTACTTGTGAACATAGCTGCTTCTACGTACACTGTGTATATATTATAACCATTAGCATCACTTAGCCCACTGCAGGGAAAACGCATCTGCCATGTTCCTCCCATAAACCCGGCGCTGTGCTTTTCGCTGCCACGTTATATCTGCAAACGTCGTGTGCCCACCTAGATTTTTGTCTCGCCCTCGTGCGTTTGCCTTCCCTTTATATGCAGTCGATCGCCCTTCATGACAAGCAGTGACATCCCTACGCTCTACGGGCTGTGCCCATTTCAATTTCTTCTTGATTTCAACTATAATGTCCTTAACACGTGTTTGCATATGGGCACCTGCATTGCAGGTATATTTATGGCAAAATGGGCTTATAGTAATCTTGTTCTCTAAAAAGTGTGTGAAAAAATGCGCACTGAAATCTAAAAATATTATCACGCTGTTTTCGCAACTTTTTTTTGTGGCAGGGTACATCCTAACATCACTAGATACATCCACGATGAGCGACAAAACGCTTGTGCCCGTGTCTCAGTATTTTCAATTTGTTTTCCTGGAAATCCTGGGTGCTGCCACTCCCTCCTTTGCGGTGATGCTTCAGGACACACCTGACAATGTTCCAGGCGTGCAACCGTCGTGCCGGGCTTCGTCATCCAGGAAGCGTAGCAACGCGTCGAGCGACACGGACAGCGAAGCAACTGATTTGTACTCGGACGGCTTTGAGTCATCAGATGATGACTTCACTGTCGTCAAGAATTGATCTACAAAACGAAGATTGCTGTGGACGGCATCGTCGGCAAAAGTTTCCACCGTTAAGAATGCACCACAGCGGTGGCCGCACACCATGCTGTTTATGCCGGAAGACCCTGCATCTAACTTGCGACTCCTCAACAGGCAAGTTATTTCTGTGCTTCTCGAGGAAGCCGCGCCGAATGAGATCAAAGACGTGAGGATCAATACACGAAAGAATGTCCTTTCTGTAGACGTTATGCACCGTAGTGCACTGCAAAGCCTTCGGCACATAACATAAATCGGCAACGTGAAAGTTCGGCCAATGGTCGCTACAGGTTGTAATGGCACTGTAGGCGTCATTCATGATGTGGATCTTTCCATCTCAGCTAATGACCTGCCAGTCCTAATAAAGCCAGTGACTGAAGGCACCCGCATCACGCACATTACAAGACTCGGCAACTCACGCTGCTTGAGGCTTATGTTCGAGGGAAATAGCTTTCCCTCGTATGTCAAAGTTGGCCATGTACGCCACTCAGTGCGTCCTTACATACCGAAGCCACTAAAATGCTACAAGTGCTTCAAGATGGGACACGTAAAAGGTGTCTGTGAGAACAAAGTTGTGTGTCCGCGGTGCGCTGAGTCTCACTCAAAAGACACCTGCAGTGCCACCGTGCTACGATGTCCAAACTGCCACGTCGCTCATGAGGCCTCATCCAAAGATTGCCCGCGGGTGCGAAATGAGCACGCGGTACTTATGTGTATGGTGCGGGACAATTTCACACACAGGAAAGCTGCCGCTACACTACGCCGACGATAGCGTCGTGGGTGAAGTCCATCACGGAAAAACGGCTCTACCGATAGAGAGATGTCATCTTCTATCAAAGAGGCTGACCCACAAACACCGAGCTCACTGAAGACAGATACTGCCAAACAGAAGAAAGGCACAGCAGTCGCACCTTCCGAACAGTGGCCCTCACTTCCACGAAGTCAACCTACTTCGGAGCTGCATCAAATCCCGCCGCCCTCGTTGACCCCTCCAACCAGTGATGCGACGAACGAAGATCAAGTGATAAGCTTGCTGCAATCGCTGATGAGTACCATGCGTGTTCTACTGAGTAATATGAAGACTTTGGCTGCGCATACGGCACTGCATGTGCTGGACACCCTGAGTCCGGTGCTTGCAGCTCTAAGATAAAACCATGGCCAGCGAGGCACCGTCCGTTCGAGCGTAAGTCAAGAATTCATCTGTCTTTCAGTGGAACGCCAGAGTACTGAAGTCGCGCATGTTTGACTTTAGACAGTTTGTGTTTGTGAACCGCTTCCCCATTATCGTGATTTGTGAACCCAACCCGTGTGCTTCAATCAAGCTGTCAGGATATGAGTGCTTCATGTCCTCCACTCACAGAGACTGCAGCAAAGTTATTGTATTCATGCGCCATGACCTCACTTACGTTCACCACAGAGTCTCGCCTGATAAAGGGAATCAGTATGTGTGCCTTACTGTGAAGAAGGATAAGGTTGCTTTCACGATTATCGGAACTTACTTATCTCCAACAAGCCGCCTTGACTGCGAGCGCTTACGCGGTATTCTGACATCGACTTCAAGGCCATGGGTGATCACTGGCGACTTCAATGCCCACCATTTCCTATGGGGAAGCTCCAGGGACAACTCTAGAGGAAGAAAATTGGTGTCCTTAGCCTCGGAGCACGAACTATGCGTTTGTAACGATGGAAGCCCTACATATTTACGCGCATTAGCCTATAGCAGCTGCCTGGACCTTACATTGGTTTCTCGCTCAATTACCAGGAAAGTGCACTGCTTTTCGGATCTGGAAATGCGGGGCGGTGACCATATACCAACTTACCTTTGTATAAAGGGTTTCACCAGCTCCAAGTCCTCAAGAGGCCTCGAATACACCGATTGGCTGAAATTCAAAATGTTAATGGAAGACTGTGTACCGACGTCTCATCATATAACCTGGAGGACTCGATAAAGGATGTCCTGCAGAATACCACGCATACACATTTGACTAGTCAAAAGCACACCGATTTCGACATCGAGCTTGAGAAACTTCGCGCAATACGCCGTCGAGCAGAACGAAGGTACCGACGGACAAAGTGCATGGATGATTTGAGGCTGGCTAAACGCATTCAAAAGAAAATGCAGCGGCACATGGATAAACTGGCTAGGCGACATTGGAAATCCTTTTTCGAGTCGTTGGATCCACGAAAGCCCCTATAACTGATATGGCAAACTGTCCGGCGTCTTAGCACAACCTTGGGTCAGCGACACCCGTTTACATCTCTGACACTTCGCCTTCTGCGACGATTGACGTCGCAGAATCTTTCTGTAGAAGAATTGCCGGTGATTCAAATTTCACAGTATCAAGAACGGGAACATTTGACAACCCACCGCCCTCACGTGATCCCCGTATGGATTGCCAGTTTTCTATGGATGAGCTAGAGGCGGCCCTGGCACTGTGCAGACGTTCTTCAGCACCCGGACCTGATGGCATTACCTATCGTGCCCTTTGTAATCTTGGAGACGAAGCTCGTAAGGCACTCTTACGCCTATACAACGACTCCTGGCAGACTGGTACGGTTCCCCAGGCATTGAAGTCAAGTCGCCTCATTCCACTTTTAAAGGTTGGTAATTCTCCTTTGGATATTGCCTCATACCGTTCTATCGCAGTTGCCAGTTGTGTGGGAAAGACGATGGAACGAATGAATCACACACGAATGGAGTGCTATTTAGAGCACTACGAAATCTATCCAGTATCGATGACTGGATTCAGGCGCAGCCATTCGTCAATCGACAACGTTGTTGATCTGGTGACATATGTTCAACACCAGAAACCCTGTAAGAGACTGTGCGCCACCCTGTTTCTAGACGTTAAGGGGGCTTACGACAATTTCACTTATGAAGCCATCCTTAGTGCTTTGGAAACAGTAGGTCTTGGTGGCAGGATATATATGTGGGTGTTCAGCTACTTACAGCTGAGATCATTTTACGTGATGACAGCGAATGACCCAACACCTGATTATTACAGCAGCCGAGGAGTTCCTCAGGAAGGAGTGCTAAGCCCTACACTTTTCAACCTAACTCTCATTGGTCTAGTCGAGCAGCTACCTAGCATTGTAGAACTTTCTCTATATGCTGATGACATCTGCATTTGGACATAAGGTATGACAAGGCCTCAGGTTAGCGCCAGCCTTCAGAAGGCTGCTACAACGACGTCATGCTACCTTCGTAAACAAGGCCTCGAGGTGTCCTGCGGTAAATGTGCACTGGTAGCGTTCACGCGGAAAACAATGTCTACTTACAGCATATCGATTAATGAAGAATACATATCGTTCAGCAGAAGCCACAGGTTCTTGGGAGTCATAATAGATAGAAATCTGTCGTGGACTCCATACGTGAACCATGTGAAGAAGCGGCTGATCGCAACATGCCACATGTTCAAATTCCTTGCAGGAAAGCATTGGGGAGTACCCATACCATCCTTGCTACAACTGTACAGAGTGCTGTTTATCGGATTCTTACGGTACAGATTACCTGCAATATCTAACACCGGCAAGACAACCTAGGCGCAATTCAGAGCATTCAAGCCCAAGCACTTAAGATATGCCTTGGATTACCCCGCAGTGCTTCAACGGCTGAAACCATTGCCGTCGCTCAAGATCACTCGATAAATACGCATAATATTACCGAGACAATACGCATGCACCTCAGGCATTGTGCCAGGACCCCTTCTCACCGCCTGGCGAGGCTAGCTTCTGAAAGACCGCGCACGACATACGGCACTATATTCTACAAGCATCGTTCATCGTTTACTCAGACATACGCACCTGCATCAAAGCCCCTGCTTCCTCCTTGGAGCTTAAGCCGCCCGCGAGTTCGCTTAATGATTCCAGGAATGAGAAGAAAATCGGACTTACCGGCACATGCCTTGAAACAACTGAGTCTATTCCATCTGGAACAAAACTACAGTAACCACATGCACATTTACACGGATGGCTCTACTACGCCGTCTAGTTCAGGTGGAGCAGTGGTTATACCACCACCAGGGGTAACTCGGTGTTTTAAGACTTCACATGTGACAACGTCAACGACGGCAGAACTCGAGGCTCTGCGCAATGCACTGGAACTCATCAATTCACAAGAAAGACCAGGTAAATGGGCTGTGTTTTCTGACTCAAAAGCAGCGTTACAGTGCCTGATATCAGTTCTCCGACGTGGATGCCACGACCAGTTGACCTACCAAACTGTGAAACTTCACCACCTTTTAATACAAAAAGGCCATGACATCGTCTTTCAGTGGTTACCTGAGCATTGTGGTATAGGCGGCAATGATTCTGCAGATCATGCTGCTCGCACGTCACATAAAGAAGCGAACAGCGTTCCGATTCCGCTTTCAAGAGCGGATGCGGCGAGGCAGATTCGTCAACTGGCCCGCAGTCTCACACTGACTGAGTGGAACACACCAAGCATACGACGTACAAGACTGCACGAGCTCGACCCTTCACTACAACTCCGGCCTCCACCCGGCCTACATCGACGTGCAGCTTCACTTCTCTATCGCCTTTGGCTGGGAGTTGCTTTCACGAAAGCTTATATCACGTTAATCGGAATTACTAACACAGCGGCGTGCGATGTTTGTGGCGCCGACGAAAATATCGAACACCTGCTGTGCCATTATCCTCGATTTGCCTGAGATAGACAATACTTGCCAACGCAATGCGGCGACTGAATGATCGGCCTCTTTCTGTGCAGGTGTTATTACAACAACGTCCGCATGCCTCGACAGCCCACAAGGCAGTGAAAGCCCCGCTGTGTTTCCTGAGAAAGACAGGTTTGTGTGCACGCCTCTGACATGCGGTAGATTTCTACACGCTGCAGTGAAATTACTCTCAGTCTCTCCCCCGGCCTTTTTTTCTTTTCCCTCTCTTCCCTCTTTCTCCTCTTTCTTGTTCCCTACCCTAACCCCCCCGTGTAGGGTAGCCAACCGGATGTCTTTCTGGTTAACCTCCCTGCCTCCTCCTTTTTTGTTGCTTTCTACTCAACGATGAGCGCCGAGACCTATTTTATGACTAGGACGTCGATAACTAAGACACCATGATATCTGTGACTACTTACATTTATGAAATACATCTATGGTAATTAGGCAGTGAAAAACTCACGGCGCTCCTTCTACAATCACTTAACATGACTCGAAAATGGAAGTTATCTTTTTTCTCCGTCTTATTATCGGACAATCTATTGATCCGGTGCTACCACCCATGGACACCTTACTGCGCCGAACATGGCCTTTCACTGCCTCCAAAATCGGGGGTACATCACTTGCTTGTGCACTGCCTTCGTGATCAGATCACCTTTGACCACATTACTATGTTGTGATTACGTTATCATTTGTTGTCACATCACACGGATGTCAAGAAGACGTCACAAATTCGAAGATATATGACGTCATCAGATGACTCTTTCCACAAGCCGCGAGATATCGATGATGAAATTTTGCGTTTGATGAGGTGACTTAGACATGAAAATTATCTTTAACCCGTTCAGTTTTTTTCCCTCAAGAACCCTTTTTGGGGGTGTTACAAAAGGGGTGGGATTAGATGTAAGCCTAACAGCGAAAGTTCAAATAACACTGCAGATGACCAGTGATGTGTTCTTAAAACGTAAATGATGAAGCAATGTTGACAATGTCACAGAGCAGGCCGTTCCATTCTGAAGCTGCTCTGAGAAATAATGAAGCAGAAAACGTAGTGGCATGCGATAGTGAACGGGTGACTTCAAGTGGATGACTGGTGCGGTGGGAAATGCGTAATCCAGCCGTGATATAAGGCGCTTGATTGAGAGATGAATAAAATAACTTATGTGAAAGGGTAAGACTGTAAATGTGACAACGATAAGAAAAAGCTATAGACTGGATTCCGCTTTCAGGGGTGGAACACTGATGTATTATGAATTTGAAAAAGGAATGAATTGAATGACCCTATTTTGAACGATTTCCAATGCAGTGATTAGGTATGCTTGATGCCGGCTCCAGGTGTCAGATACATATTCTAGCTCTAGTCTTATAAGTAATTTTTATGCGAGTAATTGAACAAGAGGTCTGGCGAGTCAAAGGTGGCGTTTAAGAAAACCGAGCATTATGTTCGGTGCTGAAATTAAATGAATAATATTGGTGCGGCATGATAAATTAGAAGAAAGGGTGACTCCTAGATGTTTATAGGAACCTGAACACAGTAGTGAAAGCGAGAGTGATTGTGATTACGAGAGAAGAACACGAGTTTACATTTAGCAGAGTTGAGAGTCGTTAGCCAAATGTCACACCAATTTTGTATATCGTTAAGGCTGCTCTGAAAGATGTAATGTCATGACGATTAGTATAGTAGATTACACAATCATCAACGACAGACGATTGTTACAGAAAGCATGCAATGGTAAGTCAATAGTATATACTAGGAATAAGAGCGGACCGAGAAGAGACCCTTGTGGGATACCTGAGGTTACTGGGAGGAGTTTAGACAGATGGCCATTAACACAGACAGATTGAGAGTGGTTAGTTTAAAACTCTTCAAGCCACTTGAGGATGTTAGAATGTAAGTAAAGTTTTGAATGTTTTGATAACAAGCGCCCGCAAGAAAGCTTGTCAAAAGATTCTGCGATATAAAGAAAAATTGAGTTGATTTGATTGTCGCAGTCAAAAATAGCCTGAAGGTCATGAACGAATTGTGCTAATTGGGTGTCGCAAGAGAGACGTTTCAAAAGTCTGCGTGGTGAAGGATGAAAAAACCTGTTTGTGTCCAATAAGCTAACGATTTGTGACCAGATGATGTTTTCAATTATTTTACAAGACACTCAAGTTAGTGAAATGGGTTGGTAGTTCATTGGCGAGTTTCTGTTACATGAATTGTAGGCAGGAACGACTTTGCCCGTTTTTCAATCAGCCGGCATGTTTCCAGAGATGAGCGACTGTGAAAAAATGAGACTTAACTTCGCTGCACTAGTTGATCGCACATTTTTTAGGAGTTTCAAGATGATGAAATTCATACCTGCTGATGAAGAAAGTTTTATTTTGTGAATTATTAATAAAACGCCTTCTTCGAAGCAGGGGACAGCTGGTATGGAAGTTTATAAATTGAAGCATGGTGACTGTCAAGGCGTGTCAAGTTCAGTGGTAAACACAGATGAAAATGCTTTGTTAAACATTTCTGCACAATCATGATCAGTCAGTCAGAATTGCTTGTTAGTCTTATATCGGAAGAATTTGTTGGATTTACAACTTGACAGAATCGCTTGGTGTTTCTGAGTAGCACGTGAGCTAAGTTAACATGGGAAAATGAGTGCTTGGCTTTACGAACAGAGACTAAAGAAGCTTTTTCAGCGGCGATGTATTTTTCCCAAGTAGCAAGCCTCTTGGTGCGTTATGCAGCTCGAAAAAGTCGTTTCTTTTTGTTTTCAAGTTTCTTTAACTGCTGTGAAAACCATAGTTGATTGCGGTTAGTGCGAAAAGTAATCTCTTGGATGACCATATCGGGGAGGAGACTTACTTTGTTTTTGAAGATCAAACAGTTGTCATCAATGTAGCGTGTGTGAAATGCAGACTTGTAGTGCTTGAAAAACTTGCCAAGGTCTTTAGATATTGCGCCAGTTTCTGTTATCATAAAGGTATAGAGCTGTTTTGTGAGTAATCTTTCTGGGTGAGGTAAGCGAAAACAGAGCATGAATGACTTTGTGATTGCTAATCTCAGGAAGGTAGTGAATAGATGGTAGCCTGTTGGGGCTATCGTTTATTATCAGGTAGAGAATATTTGCTGACCCTCGTTAGACATGAGTTGGTTGGGAGACCAACTAGGGAATGTTAAAAGTGAGGCAAACATTGACGAAGTTTGTCGCCGCTGCATGACATGGCAATGTACAATTCGTCATGTTTTTTTTAGTCAATGTCCGGGTAGTTATAATCACAAACTTCTTGCATTGTTAGTCTTTTTGTGAATGCCTTGTTATTGTATTTTGTGTTTGCCCCTGCTGCATGGGCCAGCATATTGGCTTGTAGTATCGATAAATAAATAAAAATAAATAAAATTTGGGCATTTGAAAAAGTGGAAGTCAGTTTTTGAATGTTATCGTTCAAATGACATGGATAGTTGGATCCGCTTTCGGGGGCCTATAGCAGACGCCAAGTAGGACTGTAGAACAACGGAAAATTGGCTAACAGAATTAGATAGTACAATTGACGTTATTAACAGCGTACGGTATCCCATGATAAATTTTGATAAGTATTCCACCCTCCGTGAGCTTTTTCGGTCGTTTCAGTACAAATGAGTGAGACCTTGAAATCACTTAAGATACCTGCATCCGTCACGGCACTGTTAGGCCATATTTCTGTTAGTACGAGTACGTTGCTGTTGTATGCCGAGATAATGTTGAATATAAGCTCTTGTTTCGGAAGAAGGCTAAGTATGTTAGGGAATATAATAGAATACGAGAGGAAATGGCAGAGGGATAGCGGATGGCACACGAGTGCTGGTTGTTACAGGGTGACTGCTATCTTATTTCCTTAACGGTATTTGATGATGGGTCGTATGGCTCGCATAGCGCTTCGAACTGATATGGAGTCCTTTAAATCACAGGGAGTACTTTTTGCTAAGGTGTTATCGCAGATGCAAGCAGCTGCTTGCGGGCATGTTGAATGGGCTGGGAGAAGTCCTCTCCAATACTATAGGTGCACAGTTTTTCAGTTTCCTGTTATTTGATATTAGTGCGTGTGTGGTTTTGTCTTATGGCAGTTTCCCGATAGCGGGGTGGTTTTGATTGTCTGAATAAAGGGCCAGGCGACGTGCGCGCTTTATTACGCTTGGCTGCAATAGTATCCCAAGGTTATCAAGGCAGATTTCAATGATCTTTTCTTCCGATTGCGCCCAAGTTTCATTCCTTGTAGGGTCAGGGATGCCTTAGAATATGAGGTTATTGCGGCGCGACTAGTTTTCAGTGTCATCCAGGCAGGCTTCTAGACTTGAATGCTTGTAGCCACATTTATTTTGTTAGTCTGTGTTTTTTCAGTATCATTTAGGAGGGGAAAAGTTTGGTAGTGCACTTTGAGATCGTTCATTCATTTATTTAAGTCTATAAATGTTTCATTTCTTGTGCTTAGTTGAAATTTCAGACTCTGCACTTCGGCGATCAACTTGTCCTGGCTGGTGCACGGCTTTTGTAGTTCCGTAAGAATAACAGTGTTCCCGTTAGGACCAGGATTACTTTCAACGTCACCCGATAGCATCAATAACGAATGAATAACATTAGCACACTCAACAGCAATATCAATATAGCACTGAGGACTCAGAAAGTGCACCAAAAAGTAACTACTTGACTTTTAGGGGCGAAGCTTATTAATGCGTGAGTGTGCACATCCTCCGATGTGGTACGTAACTACTGAAGGCACATACCCGCTCTAGAGCGGGTACGTGCGATAGGGGATGCGAGATGTGATATAGCGGTACTTGGAGTGTTCACTAGATGGACGCATGAACAGACGCATGGACGGACGGACAGATAGACTAGCAGACGGGTGGACGAATGGATGGACGCGCAGAGCGGGTATGTGCCACAGGGGATGCCAGATTGCTGTACTTGGAGTGTTCATTACATGAATGCACGGACGGATGGACAGACAGACTAGAAGACGGACAGATAGATGGATGGACGCGCGCACGTACGGACGGTTGGACGCACGAACGGACGGACAGGCGGATGAACGGAATCACGGATGGACGCTTGGATGGACGCACGGATGGTCGCGTGGGTGGACGGGAGCAAGAAGGAACGAACGGACGGTGGCATGAATGGGCTCATAGACGCTTCGCCTCACTCATCATAATTCATTCAGTGGATATGCTGTGATTTTTTTTTTTTACAAAAAGGACATATGATTTACTGACCTGCATCACAAAGGTAAATTGATTAGATGGCTGCATTTTGGTGCAGTCGGCAAGCCCACAAAGTCGTGCCAATTGGTGATTTTCTTTTATAGTTGATGTTGCTGTGGTTGATGACGTTGTGGTTTCCCATAGCACAATGATTATTGGTGGTTGCAGCTTCTCCCGTGTCATATCTAGTGTTGATTGATTTAGCAACGCCGACTTGATTTTAGCAACGCCGACTAAAGTTCACGGCCGAAAGGCTGCTGCAGTGACGTCAGAGGTTGGGAGCGCAGTTGCCCAACTAAGCATGCTCAGTAAGACTTTTTTTTTTCACATCTTTTATTCGGCCCAATCTTGCCACAGCATCTGTGAGAGCGGGGGCGTTCGTTCTCCTAAAACGTGCACGAAACACAGGCTTTCCGCCGCGTTCGTGGCGTAACTGGGCCCCCACCCGCTGACGTCACTGCGGCAGCCTTTCGGCTTTGAAATTTAGTCGGCGTTGATTCGAGGCGTTAAAGGGACACTAAAGTGAAACAATGAGTTGCTTTAGATTGATATATTCTACTGGAAGAAGTGTAATGTCATTAGTTTCACAATGACATGTTGATTATACGAGAAAAAAGAAAGGTCAAAGTTTCATTTTTGTTTCAATCTCTTGGCTTCCCTTTTCCAATAAGCAGCTGACGTTGAAAACCTATGCCCTCTGCTTTATACTCTCTTTTACGGAGTATTATTCGAGTATTTGTTCCTTTCTAAGAACTAGCATGTATCTTTTTGAGGTCAATGAAGTCGCCTGGCTGGAAGTCCCATCTGACCAGCACTGTCGACAAAAACAGTGCTGCAAAAGCGACGAAATTCACACCGATATCGACGCGGCTTTAAGTGACTAAATAAACATGTGGTATTTGCCTGATACATTCGATGAAACAACAGTGTTTGCATATTTTCTCCTACTTCGGCTAAGATGACTAGAAGGCGAAAAATTGAGCGCATGAAACACTCATATATTGCGTCATATTAGTTCTTCATTCTACTCTTCGAGGGGCCAGTGCCTCTCCGCAGAAGATTTCCATAATATCTGCCGTGCCATAAAATTGTCCTTTTTTGCATTATATTCTACATAAGTTTTATTATTGTTATATCCTCAATTTTTTCGCTAGCGACAAGACGAAAATATAATGATGATGATGATGGTGATCCTTGGACCATTGGCACCTACCCACTCTGGGTGATCCGCCATGGGTCGGATAGATCATGCATACTGATTTTATGTTTATATTTAGTGAGAGCTAAAATAAAGAGCATGAAGGTAGCG